>NW_027466517.1:5300000-5312500 GCF_050575085.1 Anarhichas minor | reverse complement strand
TCACTAATATGTAGAAATGTGCGCATAAATTTGTCCACAAAATAAGTGCACGCACAAAATGACCTTCTGATTCATGACATGTGTTCGTCGGACATTTTAGTTCTTACCACCGTGCGTATGTTAGTGAATCTGAATCATTCTAAATTGAAAGGTGCATGCCTGCTATTCACAATCAGCATACTGTCACACCCACATTTCTCTCTATAAGGCTATACATTTGCATGAAGGTTGATCATGGAGAAAGCAGAGAAGTTGTTGTAGAAGTGAGACACATCGCCCCTAAATAAAATAAAAAACATTCTGTGTCCGAGGTAGAAAGCAGGAAAGGCAAACTTTTCCAAAGTGTTTCACAGGAATAACGATGATTAAAAACAAGAGGCTTGGGCTGCAACAGCCGAGGCAGTGCGGTGCCTCCTCTGAGATACACACTGCGGCTCACGTAAAAAAAGAAATGATTTGACCTTTAAATTTATGTGAAAAAAAGAATAACAGACCAGAATAAACAGAAGGAAACAGGTGGAGCACCTGATCTGTCAGCCTTTTTAATTCTGTATTTCTGCACAGTGTCACATAAAGAGCAGGCTACACTAATACTATCAGTGTAATACAATTAGTAGAATTCGATGTTAGCGGTGGCTGCGTTGTTTCAGACTTACGTGATCCAAACATGTCTACATGTAAACTCTAAAGCAGGGGTGTCAAACTCATTTTCACTCAGGGCCACATCAGCATCATGGTTTCCCTCAAAGGGCCGGTTGTAACTGTAAGACTGTATAAATGTAACTACTCCTAACATATTGTTAAATAACTCTCTCTGCTTTTGATTATTGATTATTCAAGTGTTAAAATATTGTACATGCAGTTATATAAATGAAAAATGATATTTAAGCACATTTCTGTTATTATAACATCAATCATTTTAATTTAGGGTTAAGAAACCCACATTACTCTATCAAAGATCAAACTTTTAAAGAAAATAACAAAGACAAATATCATCAAACACAAGTTATTACATTAACTTTGTTCAAAGCTATTTTTGTCACCTCTCTGCATCACTAATGTCCCGCCCTGCCGTCGTCCCGTGCATGGCAGCTACATCCAAGAGCTCCTCACTGAGATCAGGTCTGCCTTGAGCCTCTTACAAACACTGATAGATGATGTATCTCGTCTCTTAGCTAGCTGTGTTGTTAGATTGCTGCTAGTTCCTGAACTCGGTCTGCGATGGTGTTTCTTCACAAACTGACATTTGTAAAAGTCTGTATCTGGTCGGAGCTCACCTGCTCACATACCTTTAGCAGCACTGGGCTGTAGCTTCTGTAAATATATTCTGCTGTGATTGCACTCTGCCTTTTAATTCTTGGACAATTTGATGTTTTTCTTGGAGGCTAAATTTAGCTCCGTGTTTGGTATCAAAATGCCGACGTGAATTGTATCCTTCATCACCGACACGCATCATAACACAGAAGACAGACCCGTTTTTCTTCTTGAAGCACAAACATGTATTCGCTTTCCCATCTTAAATTACATCTTCTTCCCTCTGCATCAACTTTTCTCTTCGTGGACATTTTGGGATTATTTGTCGATCTTTTTCAACTCAATCACTTGTTGGAAAACCGTTTTACGGGCTGTTGCCTCTCCTGTCCACCTGTTTTTAAAAAAGAGGTAATAACTAATTAACCATATTGTTACCAAGTGACTGTTAGGAGGACAAGTAATCAATGTCCAGCCACGGTGATAATACTTCACAACATGCTATCTCATAATTTCAACTTTCTATCTCATCATTTCGACCATGGGGATATTTTTATTTTGAAGTCTAACTTTTAATTTGTTTTCCAAAATAAAAAGAAAAAATAAAACCTTTTTTTTTTTTTTTTTTTTACTGGTGGATTCGCGGGCCATATAAAATTACGTGGCGGGCCGATTCGGCCCGCGGGCCTTGAGTTTGACACGTGTGGTCTAGAGCATTGTAAAGTCCAAGAGTCAGTACTCCTGTATTAATGGGGCGGTCTAGCAGCAATCTAACAGCACGATGAATTACATTTGTACAGCCACAATAACATTAAATCACATTTTTCTTTTCTTTTATTAGATCATGACGACAATTGTTAAAAGCTTCATTCAAAAATCTCAAAAGAAGCTTGAAATGATACATTATATTTTGAATATGTCAATAATAGATGAGGATGAAGGAGCATCAATTTCATAGTTGTTTATGTTTTAAATATGGTTGTCTATTAAAGACTTTTTTTAATGAATGCAGTTTTAATATGAAATGCATTTAGTTAAAAGGTGTGTGTTTACAGCTTGCTGAAACAAGGTTAATGAGAGGAGTGAGATGACTAAAACAGAATGTGGGATGATGACAGAGCATGTGAGTTCTTCTCTGGTCTCCCAGCAGATGTAGAGCAATAGATCCAAACAGATATGCTGATCGATGTTTGCCTGTGTGAGAAACAGGTGGGGTGGCAAACACTGTCCTTATATATGTGCTACCCTGTTGCTGTGTTAAAACTAATAAGCCATTCAAACAATGTCAGGGAGCTTTAATATACTATTGCACACAACTTGCAGCAAGTTGCCCTGCAACACAAAACAGGATGACCATTTATTTATAAAACAAAAACCTGCATCAACACAAAGATCCTTTGACTGCAGCACTGATGCAATTCAGAGGAACTTCAAGAAATAGAACAGAGCCTGTTCTACTGCAGCAGAGATCTGCCATTAACCTGTCCATGAATGAACTCTCGGTGCTCAGCCACTCATACCCCTGACACTGTCTAATGAAAGGAGTTGTTGTTTTTGAATAGCTTCTTAAACTAAATGACATAAATATTAGTATTAGATCAAATGCCTATGCAATACGTGAAAGGGGTCGCTTGTAGTGACCAACCCACAGAGAACCATCACTCCCCCCTCTCAGCTCTTCAAAGCTTTACCTCCTCTCTTAGTTCACTGATTTGGTTTTCAGAACAATAAACACTGAAGAAACAAGACATTGGCAACCGATGGAGTGATGATACAAGATACAAAGGCAGATTATTATCAACATTTCGAGTGCACTCACTTTCAGTTTGACCACCAAAATCAATTAGATAATCTGGATTAATGTTGGCTTGTTTATAACATGGTTGTTCATGTGATACCTATCTCAGCAGTCACTTTGGTGAGAACACTTTCAACATGACTGATAGAAATGATGGCCAACAATACAAATATAAGACCCAAGTTGTAATGAGTCAAAAAAGAACTCCAAGGCTTGTTGCTTGAAATGTAATCTCTATAAACAGAATCTGCATATGAATACAGAATCTGTAGGCAACGGGACAAGTGTTCTGGCTTCTGTTTATAGTCCATTTGTAGTCCGAGTAGCATTGACTAATGACGCTCGAGGTGGCTTTGGTTGAACGCAGGTAAACAGTCCGTATGGAGAGCATTGTCCCAAATGCATTCTGGCAACCCATCAGCTATAGTCTGACTTTTATATTGGTTTGAAATTAGCTTGTAAACTGGCTACTTGTGAAACAATCTGCTCGAACACGTTGTCTTTCAACTCCAGCTCCAGTTGCTAATCGGACTGTAAACAATGAGCAAGGCATGAAAAAAGGTCCATCCTGATAGAGGATCCCACTGACTTGATTTGCACACATAACTGAATGTGGACATAAGTGAATGACTCCTGTAAGTAATGTCCAGAAACTGAATGTCTTGTCTACTGTGAAACGGGGTGATGTGATGGAGGTGGTGAAGAGGACAGTATTCTCACCCTCTCCTGTTTACATTCCTATTTGTATTTTACCCTCAACTTTTAATTCCTCATATTCTGCATGTAGATGTCCCTCATGTAAATGCATGAAGAACAAGTGATGGTATGTCACTGAAGGTCCTGATTGTCCCCAGTGGCATCTAAACACAGGCTCCCCACTGTGGGCCACCACATAGGGAGGAGGGTTGGCGTTGGCTCCATTGAAATCTTGCCCTGTTTGGATTCCTGCTGTGTACAGGTGAACCAATGGTGTGAGTCTGGCATCTACCTGCTGGCCTCCCAGGCTGTGGATAAGTGTCAGTCACAGGAAGGGGCAGAGTCCGCACTGACTGACATCGAACGCTTCCTGGAGTCTGCAGAAAAGAACCAGCTGACTGAACTGAGGAACCTCCACAACCAGTATGAGGTTGTCCTGTCCGATGATATCAAGGTACGGTGCACCAAGACAACAGTTTGCAGTATGACTGGAAATCCTGTTGCAAAAGTAATGATGGAGCAGGATTGATAGTGAGCTTTCTGCCTGCAGGCAAATGTCCTGAAGGCACTGAAGCGCCTGGAGGACGTCCAGGAGATGTTTCAGAAGCGGCACGTCAGTCTGAAGAGGCTATCAGCTAAACAGACGAGGCCCGTCCAGCCGGTTGCCCCGCGGCCCGAGTCCTCTCCTAAACGGCCCACACTGAAGAACCCCCCCAGAACTACAGGGAACCAGCAGCGTGAGTTGGATGTTGCTATAATTACCTAATTTGTGCAGTACAGGTGCAAACTGGTTGAGACCTTGAGCTGCAAACTTGTAAGCCTTTTTTTGCCATAATCTGAATTTATATAACGACTGCATGCATGTAAGGTGACCCAAGCTCTGGACAAAGACATAATTGAAGTAACTTGTGCTGTGTCCTCTCAAATCATTGTAGCTCTGGCTCGCAGAGTATCAGATAACTCTAACAGTGGCAGGCAGCCAGCCGAAGCTGATCCCAGCAAGAAGAGGATCATACGCAAGGCCAAAGGAGGCATCAAGGTACCCTCCTCTGTCTGCAACATAGAGTCCTTTCAACAAGTATCTTTAATGATTTGTAAAATTCTGTTTATCTCGAAGTAAGAGAGACAACTGACTATGACACCTAGCAGAGTATTGCCCCACAATTATTTATTCCAGTGCCAATCCTGACACTGACAATCCCAATACTTTGATTTCAACAGTACACTCTTTCAATTCAATTCATTTTGTATAGCCCAAAACCACAAATCATAAATTTGACTCAGAGGGCTTTACAGTTTGTACACATGTGACATCCTCTGTCCCGGGACCCTCACACCGGAACAGGAAGAACTCCCCAAAAAACCCTTTAACGGGGAGAAAAGAGGAAGAGACCTGTGGGAGAGCAACAGAGGAGGATCCTCTAGCAGGATGGACAGAAGTGTGATACGTTTTTACTGTTAGGGATAATACTACTACTCTCGTCATCACTGCTCATCGGTCCCTTGTGATAACTTTGGAAGACAAAGAAGAATCTGACCTGAATTTACAGTCATGGGACAGAATACATTGCATGGCAGGTATTACTGGCTTGTTGAAAGTGTACAAGAATTGGCCGATCTTTCAGATGCGTGGCTGAATAGTTGTAACATTTGCTACAGTTTTGGTTTATTCACAACACTTTGCTGTTAGTAATAAGTGGTACTAAGTGGCAGTCACCACTAGTTAGTCATTAGTTAGTATATATATATATATATAAATATATATACATATATATATATATATATATATATATAAACTAAGTGCATAACCAGTTGGCTGAACTTAATCTGGAGACAAGCTAATTCGCATTCAATTCAGGCGTAGTAAAAAATTAACAAATAGCCATTTATTTATGCCATTTTTTAACAAGAAGTTTACTGAAAGAAAGAGCAAAAATAAAATACAGGAATTTGAATCAAAAGAACAGCTTGCTATTCCCCCCGTCTTACTCCAATGAATGGCATTTCACCTTCTCAGCCTCACCTAATTGGAACCTACCACCTGACCAAGGAAGTCGAGGGTGCGGCAAACACAGCAGGCATCCAAATCATCCAAAACAATTCAATCACCTTTAGAACAAGGTTTTCAAGTGACTTCAGAAACCACAAGTCATCTATGGGAACTCATTACATACTAATGATCACACCTACTATATCAGAATGCCATTTCCTGCAGAACTACCTCACCTATCCCCCCCAGCCCATCCCTGCTTAGAGGACATTATTTTAGGCACACCTGTGTACAGCTCCATTAGTTCAGCTGTTGAGCAGCTGAACTACCTCAACATGAACAGGAAGAACAGCAAAAAACAATCCTGTTAGCCCATAAAATGAACAATTGAAACAAGTTTGTGTTGTTTTTACACCTTAATTGTTAATGTATCAAATAAACTGAAACCTTGGACAGAGATTAACAATCAAGCAGACACAAAAATCTGTTTGTTTTTTTACTGTATGTTCCGGGTTTCTGTTCTGTAACAAGCTGGTATAACTGAAGGAAGAACATTTCTGATGAGTGCGAGTCATTTTTTTATGTAGTGGTTTGGAATGCTCCTCACAGATTTAGCTGTATTACTGCTTCTGTTTTCTCCAAAAGCACAGAGAAGGAGCAGACTAACAACAAAACATGTGAAAGCAGATTTGATCATACAATGCTCTACAGTCTCCCAACAGGACCACACTCCCCCAGCTATTATTGTTTCATTTATGAGGGTTTTCGGTCTGTGTTTCAGTTCTAAGTTAATATACAGTATTTACATACTGTAACCTCATCTCTATTATAATGCATATACATCATTCAGTAAATCATAATACCACCTACACACCCAAGTACCAACTACAAAGTAGCTTGTGATCTATGCACCCTGCAGTATCTTTCCTGTTGGGCCAGTTCAATATTCACCAATGATGGATGACCAAACACCTGGTGGAGACATGATATTTACTAACTCTACAAGTTGACAGGGATTCCCTGAATGCACCATCTAACAGCTACGAAGAGGACATTTAGTTTACTGATGTTGCAGTGGTATCTACGTTTGCATTTTAGACATATTATACAAAGCCCCTGTCCTTATAACTCAACTTATACGTATGTGTTTGTGTGTCACAGATTGAGGTGATGCATGAGGAAAGCCAAGGAGGCTCCACCCATGTCGTTGTGACCAATGAGACAGAGGAGAGTCTGTCCAACAGACGCAGGTAAGGACGGACAGTGTTCTGATGCAGTCTTTTCCTTCACTGTAACATCACTATACTGAATGACAACATGATTATGATTTTAAGTCTGTAATGTGAGGTCATATTGATTCCAGTGAACTGCAGTTACATGCTACAGCTGTGTGCATGGTTTGAAGTAAGGCCGCCCCCTCTTAGTCGCTCATTTTGGTCTTAGCCGGCGAAGATTTTTTTTCTGCTGAATGACTTATTTTCCAAAAGACTGATTAACACGAGACTTAAAGTGGTGATTCTTTGAGTGTTAGTCGACATAGAATGTCTTTGGCCGAGCACAGCCCTAGTTCGCAGTACCTATTCTGTTGTATTGTGATTAACATCACTTACCACATGCACTGATATGTGAAGAGCACAGTTTAGACACAGGTGGTGTAACAGTTATCACCGAGGTGATGTAGGACTCCAGTGTGTTCATTTCACAAGTAGATCTTCTGGACACGAGGCGTCTACTTCACTGTAAAGTCCGTGTCAAGCTTCCACATCTCACTTGTCATGTCAGCTGCTTCATATACAGTATAATGTGTTTTGATATCAAAATTCTTCAAAGATCTGTTACAAACAGTTTCTTCATGGCTTCTGCATCTTGTGAAAGACTTGAGTCTAGTCCAGTCACCCGGGAATGGATCGAACAGATTTAGAAAAAAGCAATGTATGAAGGAACTGGGCTTCTTTTTACAGAAACAGAAATGATCGTTCTGATTTGACACTTAATGCCAAACAGACTTTGTCATGGAGACGGCAGGCCAACACACAAACACAACCACATCTAGGAGTGTGGCTCGAAGCCCAGAGAGACAGAGAGAGCTGAGGAACCAACATACGTGGCCTGAGGTGGCATAATTATATATTTGCATACAGCCATGTCTGCCGACTCAGTGAGAAGCATCATCTTTTGGTTGGCTGCTCCAGTTTGAAAACAGAGACAGTTCAGTATAGAGGAAGTGGATAGAATAAGTAACTTCACATGGTTCTGTGGATCCTCAGAGAACAACACAGCAACAGGACGTAACACTGACACAACACAGTTACAGATGAGGCAATTTGACTTCTTTATGGGCATTTAATAACAATTACAATTAGAGGATCCATCACACAAGGCTACATGCATAGAAACTGAACTGTCCCCCGTCTAAGAGTTCTGTTTAATATGTATGAGGAACATGAGAATGCCTTCAAAGGTCTGAGAGGGTCTGACACACCGTGTAAACTAAAATTGATTTGGAAAAACAACATTACTAACAGTGTTTTCAAAGGAAAAACTAAATGTACATAAAGTCAAAAGAAAAAGACTTCCTCTGCTAATGTTATTTCCTGGGTAATAGTATCATGACATCAGTCTTAACAAGAACATTCTTCAGGGATATTTACTTTGGAATTGTGGCCCTGTTGAGGAGCTAAACAATATCGTTTTGTTTTGCACTGAGCCAAATGAATGAATGAATGACTGTGGGGTGAACTTACTCTCTGTGGCTGTAGCAGGTCTGTAATAAGCCCGTCCCATCGTTTCGTCACTCCAATGTAAAGATTGGAGTTAAAAGTCCATCTTCTCAGAACACTTTCTTTTGCGAAATACTGTCTTCCTGCAATGTACACGTTAAACATTTGTTGCAAATCAGATGACCTGCTAACGTGTTGGATTGGTCATATGGGTTGTTCTGTAAGACACTGACAAAGGACCTATTTTGTTGTTAAGGTATTAGAATTAGTTGACGGGTTCACATGTGAAAAGGTTTGGGAGACCAAACCAAGTAAAAACAACTAACCAACAATCAAGTATATGACATCACTTGTTGAATACAGGACCTAATGCTTTCCGTCTGTGGACCCACATATGTGCTCCCCCGGCAGTAAAACAGTTCCTTATAAGGTCATGATACCAGACGACCTGCACACTCATTGGGATTTAGCTTGTCTGATTTTTTTTTTTGTAAAAACCACAGCGTAACAGGATGCAGTAGAGCGGCAGTTGTGAGAGAAAAGAAGAGATTGTCAGGAAATAGGGGGGCGGAGTGTGGTTAAGAAGAGGAAGCAGGATAGAGGGTGGGAGGGGAGGAACTCTCAAATGAGTCTTAGCAGGATGAACTCTCCCTTAACATAGTAAGGCATACTTGAAGCATGGCAGAGTATGAAGAGACACCGTACAAACTCATCTCAGCTAGACTTTCATATGTACAAAGTTAAGACAGGATTTGAGTTAATAGAAGAGCAATGCATCTTATGGTCAAATCATCTAGATTAGATATTTCCTATGCATATTTCATTTTATGTTGTTTGTAATTTTGTAAAATTTTAATATTATATAGGTGGAGGCTTCAAATAAGCCCAGTTGGCTTTTTGCCTCTTCCTGCACTGTGATATTCATTTATCTCTGTTTATTTTTAATTTCATTGTTTGAATTGTGCAAAATAAATAAATAAACTAAACTAAAATTTGCTAATGTGCTGATATGCGTTATTGAAAGGAGCTTTAACACATTTTTATAATAATTTATCAAAAGACAACTTACAGACAATGTGACGATGTGAAAGGTTGCTCGTAGTGCTGAACTTCCACCTGAATCTGCAGCTGGTCTTTGCGGAGCTTCATCGTGGGTTTGGGCTGATTGTTTAGCTGTTTTGGTTCACCCTCGTGGCCATGTTGTCATCTGCAGCACGCAGCTATTTTCAGTGAAAAAGCTTAAATAACCAACCGTACACTATCGGCTCAGCAGGCAGGAATATCATTTATCATATATCGTACATCAAGTTCAAGATGAACATCTTGAATTATAATTTACTCCAAAGCGGTGTCTTGTCAACCTTGAAACAAAGCAATGTCTACTTGAGACCCGTTGTCTCAGCTTCTGTAGGTTGTTTTGTATAGAATGAATATCTTACACCCATGTTGTCGTCTTTTTTCTATTACAATTCATCCTTCCCGACCCCGTGCTTGGGAACCATTGCTCTAAAACTTAAACTATAAGGGTGCAAATGTCACAAGTCGCCTTACAGCAATACAAAGAGGTACAGTGCAAGTACATTAGGCTAATTAACCATATTTCTACCATGTGTTGTGTCTGTACTGTAGGGCAATTCACTCATCCGGCATCATTTAGCTCAGAGTCTGACCAGATGTAGCCATCTTCCTACTGGCTGGCTGGTGTCTCAATAGGAAACATCTGATGCACTTCGTCAGCCTGAGTGGAGTGAGTCAGTCACAGCAGAGCTACAGAGTACAAAGTTCAAGGGTCCAAGAATAGACCGGCTAATCTACCAGTTTCTGACCACAAGACAATGCTAACAATAGATGATGCAGCACATTTCATACTGAATACATCTGTTCCTCAGACAGAGTGATACGTTACATGATGTATTCTTTAGCCACATTTGCTTCTACATGGTTTGCATCATGGTTGCTGCACCCTTTTTTGCTCCAGCCCGGTATAGCAGGAATTACATTCACAGTGGAAGATTCTTCAGTATTTGTGTCCAGTGCCAACTATTGATGTTCTTAGCAATATGGTCATTTTGTTTTTGAGGAAAAACTGAAAACAGGGCTGCATCTAATATAATAATTGTTTATTATGACGATTATTTTCTCCATTAATCTTTTGGTCTGTAAAATGTCAAAGTAATACAAAAAAACATTGTAGTTTCTCAAAGTCCAACGTAACATCTTCAAATGTCTTGTTTTGTCCAAAAGAAAAAAAGTATTCACTTTAAATGTAAACATATGAAAATCAGCAAATTACCACGTTACTAAACTTGAACCTTTTTGGATTATAGGTCTCTTCAAAGCTTCAGATTTGATATTGGGACATGTATGCAGAACATTCATCTTTATCAACTGCCTCAGAGCCAGCAGCATTCATCATATTTAACAACTAGTTTAGATGTTACGTTAGACTCTCCAGACAGGGCTCACGCCTTTCAGAAGCTGCCAAGTGAGTAACAGTGTGGAGATCTATGAACGTGTGCACACAGAGACAAAAAGCCCTCATGTAAACAGAACCAGGACAGGTTCCACCAAACTGTTCTCTCTAGCTTAAACAAAGTGAAAATCTGGCAGATGACTGAAGAACAACTGAGTGCATTTGTTTGTGCAACAGAACAGCTTTCATTTTAATTTACAAGAGAGCAAATACCTAAAATAGCTAGAAAAACAGGGCAGACTGTTTGTGTCAGGTGGCATCATTTGTTATCGTGGTACATTCAGTATCCAGCAGTACTTTCGTCACCTGAAGACCATTCATGTGAAAGCAGCCATACAGGAGTAGGTGTTCTGGTAATATGGCAGACACAGCAGCGCCACTTTCACTGTTGTGCAGTACAAATTACTGAAAAATCCTCTGGAGTTGGCGTACACTGTTGGGTCTGTTGCTGCCTGCCATAGTGAGTGCACATCCGTTGTGTGTCCGTGAGATGTGATCATGTGATAATAGATGCAGGGGTGGTACGGAGTCTTGCCCTCCCCTGAAAAGTACATGTGCTCCTGGGGAGAGACCCCCATGGCCTTGGCACAAATCCCCATGAAGACGTCGTCGATGTACATGGAGGAGTTAAGCAACAGAGTTGCATGGTAGATCTTGGCGGCTACATCCCCTGAAACCACGTAGCCCGCTCCAGCAGTGTAGTCTGGGTAGGAGGGCCAGGGGTACAGATCATGGGGAACGTGGTATTTGCTGTCTTTGCGGCGAACTGGAGGGGCTCCTCTGTGTACATGTCCCACCCACAGGTCTTTGGCCCCTGACTGTCTGCTCAAGAGCTGCCGCAGGTACTTCACCAAATTTGGCATGTGGACGAAGATGTCGTCATCCGCAGACATGAGGAAGCGTGCCTGACGGCAGTACTCGTGGCCCCAGTGGAACTGAAGGATCAGTTTGGTAGTCAGGTTGTGAAAGGTGTCCAAAAAGTTCTGCTGGATCAGGTCGCCGCAGGCCTGGTCCTCCTGCAGCAGCGCACTCTGCACCCTGGACCTCTGCCCGACGTCCGGGTGCACGCCGAGGGCGAACACCAGCCTCACGCGCGCTCCCAGTTCTGACCAAACAAAGTTCTCATTCCCCCACGTGTCCCTGATGGCCTGGCGACGCTCAAAGTTCTCCGGCGAGGATTTCACAAACAGCAGCAGGAGGACATCATCCAGGCTTTTCCCGTGTCCGCCACCACCTCCACATTTGCCCGGGTGGTTGATGAGGTATGGATAGTTCCCGAACCTACCGTCCGCATCATAATGACCATCCTTCCTGTTGTGATGGCTGGAGCTGAGGGCATAGGAGGAATTAAGAAAGTCGTAGCCGTTGACCAGGTAGCGGTACGTGTAGGATCTCATGTGGCTGACCATGTGGTGGTCCAGCTCATCCCAGCAGACCATCACCACACATAGCAACAGACCTGTGGTCAGCAGCTGCATGCACTGGCACTTGCGGATACGACGGAAGTTCATGAACATGGTGACTACTGCTTATTGCTCCAAACACTGACAGCACGTATCTTCTGTCTTACCC